>NC_140020.1:31568435-31570935 GCF_964263955.1 Coregonus lavaretus
TGAAATGGCTCAGATATGATGACACATTTAAAATCAGGTTTTCATCAACTCTTAACTAAATGACTGGTGGTCAGGCAAACTATAGGAATATTTGAAGTACAATATTGGTATTATACAGTATTTACAGCGATGTGGAGAGCAACTGGTGTAGAGCTTGTTGAACATCTGATAGGGAGTGTTAAATGGCTTAAGAGTAAGTGGTTAAGTGAAATTTACAACCATTTTACAAACACTAATGCACTTAATACACTTATTAGCTTTACCTCTATCTCTATCACACATACTTCCCCTACTCTCTCTCCATCTCTCGTTCCCTCCACCGGTCCATTTCTATTTTACTCTCAATCCAACTTGCTCTTAGTACTCTCATTAAAGACTAAATTCCCCTCTATCAATCAATCTCTTCTCCACCTCTATCAATCAATCTCTTCTCCACCCTAGACCTGTCTCCCTCCTTTCCTCCTCTACTCTCCCCTCCCTGGGCGTATTCCTTCTTCCCTCTGCTTCTCTCCTCTACCCCTCTGTGCGTCAATTATTCTCTCCTCCCCTCTCAATTTTCACCTCCGTCTCTCCTGTTGCTCTCTACCATACTAAATACCATGCTAATCTTTCCCTCTGTCTCCCTGTTACTCAAACAATCTTCCTCCCTTGTTCTCTCTCTTGCTCCCTTCTCTCTCTTCATCTGTCTCCTCCTCCATTCTCTCTCTCTCTCTCTCTCTCTCTCTCTCTCTCTCTCTCTTCTATCTCTCTGGTTCCAGACAATTTACCTTGAAGGAGATTTCGGTTGTCATGGTGAATCCGTGTGTGATGACAGGTTCTTCTTCGGTGGTGCGTCCCTTCCAGCAGTCCAACTCGATACAGCGGCACCCTGAAAGGAGGACCTGGCGGTACATCTCCACCGACGAGTTACCTGCCAGCTGGCCCGCTACACACACACACAAACACACACACGCGCGCATACACACACACACATTACTCTTTCAACAGTTAATAACCACATTATCTCCTTCTGAGATCCAGGAGTCCTACTGTGTTTCAACACGAGACATTCCCACACATCTCAAGGTCTCATTAAGCACATTAGCCATTAGAGTGGGGAAATGGATCCGAGCAGCACTACATTCCACACAGCAGAGCAGCGCACAAGCAAATCTCATCCCACTTTCTCCATTAACAAAGCAATTATCTCTACATTAGCATCGTATTACCGCCGCGCAGAGACAACAGTGTCAATGCGAGACGCAAGCACATCTGTGTCTGAGTGGCTGCGGGTATGTGTGTGTGTCTCACTTCAGGATGCGCCCCTGAGCTCCTCTATAAATGCAATTTCATCTCTTCCTAAGGAGCGTGAAGGGACACACACACACACACACACACACACACACACACACACACACACACCACGACTTCCTGGTGATTACAGCATCCGCCATTAGAGGAAAGTTAACTTCTAAATTAGTTTCTGACTTCAGCACGGCATGAAACACACAGTTCTAATAAGAAGGAGATTCCAGACGGATCAATGTGAAGGAATGCCCTGGCCATAATAAAATAATCAGTAATTACTTATTAGAAATATCCTTGTCTCCCTCTGCCATGGAACAAGCAAACAGTGTTGGGGAATAGTGAACTACATGTAGTTCAACTAGTAATGTACTTACATTTTGCAGTAACTTGGTGGTAGTTGAATTAAATTCAAATCTCGGTAGTGTTTTCAGTAGTTGATTACTTTTTTGCTAACTACTGGAACTACACACTAGGTTTTGGCAAAAATAAAGTATGTGTGAAGTAGGCCATCATTTCCTTTCTTTTTCGGCATCAGACCTGCCTCATTCTCACTTTAAACATTGTTTTTAAGTTTAATAGGCTAAATTACGCATCCAGTATAGACTAAGCTAACATACAGTATGACCCCAAAGGGATCTGTTCTTGCTTTTAGTAGTCTATGACATTTCAGATTTACATATGAAAATGTTTCACGAT
Source organism: Coregonus lavaretus (assembly GCF_964263955.1). Taxonomy (NCBI): domain Eukaryota; kingdom Metazoa; phylum Chordata; class Actinopteri; order Salmoniformes; family Salmonidae; genus Coregonus; species Coregonus lavaretus. Next base: position 31,570,419 of record NC_140020.1, read on the forward strand.
GTAGTGAACTACTTTTTCAAAGTAACTTTAGTTAAGTAAACTATATCTTTCTTAAGAGTAGGTTTAGTGTAGGTTAACTTCTTCCAGTGTGAAGTAATTGGTAGCTAGGTAAACTATATTTTCATAGTATCTTCCCCAACACTGCAAGCAAAGGTCTCTGTAAAGTTGTTCAAGAAATACTTTTTCTGTAACTTCCAGAAATGATTTCTCATCATAACTTAGTTCATTAATGCGTAATACAATACGACAATGTGTCAACAGGAGAATAAGAATACACAAGAAGACGTGATAAGGGAATTATGGACGCATTGTGTATCTTTCTCAATGTATTTCTATTTTTTCAGTCTTTGACGTTAGCATATTAAATACATTTAATTTTCCTCTTGCGGGAGAAATTTAATTCAAGAGAGATTTTCATGCACAATCTCGCTGGAATATATTTAAATATATGAATAATATAATTATATTCTAGCTAGAATGGCCTTTGTAGTTTTGGCTTCTATTCTTATTGCTGCCA